>NW_026889765.1:14270000-14305000 GCF_033153115.1 Saccostrea echinata | reverse complement strand
CCCTGTAAGAAAAAAATAGCTGTAATTTAATAATTATTTATTAATATAATGTGGTCCTCTGCTGTTAAAATACATATGCAGTAAAAAAAGGGTGAAGCAGATTTGATACAATACATGGCTGAAGGAACGTACGAAATGAAATTTAGGTATACTATAGAAAACATTGCTCCTTTATGTTTGGACCCCCTCAATAATAACCTCTGATGATCTATTTTTTACTTTTGCTTTTGGCCCCCCTAAATAATAACCTCTGGTAATGTATTTTTCTTTTGCTTATTAAGAAATTTTTAGTTTGTAGCCTCCCCCAACCTGAAACTGAAAAATGTTGTTTGGTTGTGCTCACCCCCCCCCCCCCTCTCCAACTAAATTACGTACGGGCCTATTCTCCATCTCTGAGGTTTTCTTTCACCAAAGAAAGATTAATTGGTAACAGTTCAGATATATAGCAATATTTACGGAAGGGAATATTCTCGTTTAATTATGAAGATGTGACAGTAACTAAATGTTACACAGTGAGTGTAACATTTATTTAATATTATTGTAACAGTTAATGTTTACAAATAGTGAAATACTGATACTATGAAATTTTAATGGATATATAGAAAATATATAAGTACAACCATTATTGTAAACCACATACACGAAAAGCTTTTTTTTTTCCAAGCAATTGGAAATTCTTTACAAATCATTATCGCAGCCTAGGTCCCTTCATTATTTTCAGCAGTTCAGTGACGGATTTGGGGTTTATACCCCCCCCCCCCCCCACCACCACCACCACCAAATGAAACTAAAAAATGTTTGGTTTTGGTCCCCTTCAACTGAAATTGATTCCTACTTACCATGCTTACAGGCTTAACTATGAAGATGTGACAGGGAGTGTAAAAACAATAATTGTTCAGACGGATACATAAGCTGATATAAATATCAAATTTTAATGGATAGATAGAAATTAATATACAATTACAACCATTTATTATAAACTACATAAAGATAATTTTTCAAGCAATTTGAAATTCTTCATTTTTTAAGATAATATTGTATTTCGTATATATATGTTTATAGGTTTATTCTTATCAACAAATCTGTGTACGAGTTAATAACGCACCCTGGGTTCCCTGCATTTTCAGTGACAGAGAACCAGATATAAGAATGCAGGGAAACAAGCCTTGTTACAAGGTTTGAGGTTTGTTTATTTTATATTTTAATTTACACTTTTTTAAAATTATTATGCAAAGCTCTGTGTGCAGATGAATATTTACATTTTAATGTTATAAGTCGTTTTGTGGTTCATTTATTTGCGGTGACTGTCCCACGTGTGTTTACCTGTTTACATTCACCTACTGACCTAGAGTCTTCAAAATATACCTTCTGTAATCATGACTGTTGTAATCTTGTTTTTATGTTAGTTTACCATATGTAACTTGACTGTTGTATAGATTTATAGCGATCACTGCAAGCTTTTAATATTTATGTGAAGAGAAATTTCAGACTATCAATCACAGGCACTTGTTTCATATACGGTGCACCCCTACTTATTTTTACCACAAGGTATCTAACTCAATTTTAGGCACCCTGCTTCAAGCTCGTATTTTGTTCATATATCAATCATTAACCTACTTTAAAATGACATTGTTCGCTTCATGAGACTTTTTTCTTGTCAAATAAATCGTTTCAGACGTCTCTGGTCGAGACTCTTTATTGTAGAGCACTCATTTATTCCTCGAAAATTACCTCGATACATTGTTAAATTTAAGACTTTAGATGGGATACAACTTCCAGTTGGGGTAGAATAAAACCAGAGACTTCCAAGTATTCCATTCCGAGGTCTCTGGTTTTATCCTTCATTTATAACCCCAACCGCAAATTTGTTTTGAAAATTACCTTGATACATCTTAAGACTTTAGATGATACAAATTTCATTTTTTTCACAGGTCACAGGGTTTCAACTTGAAAAATAAAAATTCTCACCGTTAAGATATGTTGGAAATTTTAGCGTGATATGTTGATAATTTGCCAAATTATTATGTAATAAAAGGGACTTTATATGATCACCCGGCGCTGTCACTTTAGTTCAGTCTTCACAACAATTCTTTTTCAGCACATGCCCTTCGGGCATGTAGACCTATCATTTTTACCCAGCGCATTCAAATTTGTACATGCCCTACTCAAAATTCTTACATTTACCAGTATTGTGCTACAAAAAAAAAAATTAGGTATAAAGGTTTTATATTAATTTTTTCAGCATTGTATTTCTCCGTGACTGTACCACGTGTGTTTATTCACCGTGATTGCCATTTTCTAAAGTGTTTTTGTTCATTAATAACTTTTGAGTTGCATGCTGGTCATTTGTTGGCAGGTTTAGCTGAACTGAATTTCAGAAATGGGATCATGACTGTAGTGCCACAGTATGTGGCATCGATGAACGTCTCGTAATTTAGCAAGAAACTTTGAGAAAACAAATAGGTTAAACTAAACACTTCAATGATTAGATTGACAATCATTTGACAGGTCGTATCGAGAATGTAGACAGGCAATCCATCTAAGACATTACATATAGCAACGTTTACGGGAATAATGGGGGTAGGACAGATTAAATGGCAAGTAAAGATTGTACAATGAAAGAAGATTCACATATGCCCTCTTCGGACATGTAATTTGACAATTTTTACATGCCCAGCTGCAAATTTAACAGGTCCCTGGCATTGGACTCCCGGGTTATTTGGAAGACTGTTAGTTTAGTTTCATGAGGTCCGACAACATTGTTTCTCAATGTCTGCTCCCTCTACCCCATACACTTATCTTGATAAAATTATATAAATTATATTATTAATTACCCTGGTATATAAATTGTATAAACCGGTCTTGTTATAAATTATATAAACTGGTCTTGTTTATATAATTTTACAATGTCATAAACAGCTGCTTAAGTGCATATAATATTGTATTAAATGGATTTATATATAGGATTAGGGAAAGATCCTCACTTGATTATGCCAGCATATTTTGCTCGTAGGAGTTTATTATCTACCACACATGATCAATGTCACTTTTGGACGTGAATGACTTTTGACACCCTAACTTCAGTTCAAATCAACGTTAACTTTATGTGACGTCTTTCTGAATCTTTTTTGGCATGTAACTTGGGTAAAAACAATTAAAGTACTCTCGATGCATTTGATTTCTCTTAGCCCGTTTAAACATTTCCTAGGTCTATACCAGTTTTTGCAGGGGCAAAACTATATAGAAGTTGGAAAAGAAACCTATCCCCTTTTTGACGTATTTGGTTTTCAAGGGGTGAAAATTTTCAATGTTACACTCAACTACATGCAACATTTATTATATTATACTGAATGTTTTATACAAATACAAATAATAGTGAACCTTGAGCGCATAAATCTGCGCAGTCACTATTTTTTGGAATATCACCCGTCGTCAAGCAATGTTGACTGTTGCGACACTGGAGGGCGTGGCTTCATTATTCAGTGGGTAATAGTGCTTTTTAACAAATGTTTCTTGACGAATCAGATTGATTCATTTAATATACCTGAAAGTACAATATTAATTAATTGTCATCATTTTCCTATATTAGCTTTTTACTGGTAATGGTTTTGAAATGATAGGAACATGCACTGTTCAAAAAGTCTTAAAATGTTGTTTTGGCTCAATTTCTTTGTTAGATTACTGTGTTGAACTAAGGCAGGTCAATTAAAGTAACATGATCCAATAGATTCCATGTACATTTAGTACTGTAAAGTAGACAAATTTATTGTTCTCACAAATATTTCTCAAATATTGATTTAAGTTGGTCTCCTGAAGGATGTATTAATGCAATTGGTCTGCTTAAGGTATAATATAGACATGCATATTTTATTTTGAATTTGTATTATGTCAATCATTAGAAATATATGGATCTTAATTAAAAAACATTGTTTTTATTAGAATTTAAGATATGTATAATAGGCATATATTCTTCATGCTTTTCCATAATTAAGTCCTTTTTTACAGGGTCTCTGCTAGAATCATGTGGACCCCAGTGTAACACATCTATGGAAAGAGAGAAAATCTCAGCTCAAGGGTCAACATGTCTTTATTCCAAGAAAGGTAAATCGATAATTTTTTTCTGCTAAAATACTCTTTTATAAATTATAATATCAATGCAAAAGAATGAACAAACAACATACCTAACAACATTTTGAAAATGAAAGTGCAATAACAGTTAATAATTATGATCAATTGAATGAATGTTAATAATCAAATCAAAGTCCTTGTTGTATATCATTTTTGCTAGGGCTGTGTATTGAGAAAAAAAAAAGAAGAAGACATTTTTTAATGCGATATGCAATATATTGGATTCTTTAACAATTCTGTCAAAAAAGTCTTATAAATCATTATGCATGAATTTTATAAAAATGATAATTGTTTTGCAACTCATTTTTAATTTTTTGTCTCACTGTCTTTAAAAATTACACTTCAAATTCAAACTTTTCTTGACTGTAAAATCAACATGCTAAGTAAAGTTGTCTATGTATTTTTATGATTTTGTAATAATCATCTAAGATGTGCTACCTCCTTAACGATTATATCATTTTTGATCAGTTTTAATTCAAAACAGTTAAATATAATCTTTGGTGATTGAAATTCCCAACTTTTTCACAGAATTACATAAAAAAACTGCCTGCCCAAAATGTATTGGAATTAAGTTATTTTTTGGATACGATATATTCATTAATCTAGATATGTATCAATATATTTGGTGCAGCCCTAATTATTGCTGGTTCATAAATAACTAAAAAATAAACAAATGCCAAATGTTGGCATGGTTGGCATTGCAACTGTATCTTACACATTCAAATCAGGCCATTCTTACAAGTTTTGAAACATGTTGGATTCTTCACTAGTGCCGCTACTACAGAGAAGACAGCTTGTTTATAAACTGTGTCATTCAAAGTTTCAGTATATATATGAGAAACACAACAAATCTGAATGCTTAGCCATTACACTAAATGATGAATCTACTTTATTGTGTTATTTATTGACATTTGACAATCATGATTTATAAATCATTTTGAAATTTTTAAAAACAAATTAAAGCAATTCCCATCAATTCCTCCCTAGACAAATATATTAATGATAATTTTTACAGCAATACCTTGCTGTAAATTTCAATTCAAGTGATTTGATTTTTGATTTTTGTTTGTTTGTTTGTTTGTACATTTATGGTTAATTTATCCTTAGAAAAAAATTAATAAGAAAGTAATTTTATTAAAATTTTATAACTTAAATAATGTCTAGATTCATGTATTGAATCATAAAATTGTTTTGAGAGATGTATCGTATCATAATGTCTGTGTATTATCCAAACCCAATATACCTACATATCACGATGTATCATTTCAGCATTTATTTGTTAGTGTTGTTTGATTTGTTTTGTATATGCCCTTTCCTGCTCAGAAAGCAGAAAGCAGAAGTTCTTGCTTCATAATTGTCACTCAAGACCTGAAACTGTATTAGAAATCTGTATGACGTGTGAAATTTCATATCTGTTTTGACATAGTTGTTAATTTGTATAACAAAATGCAATAATACAACACAATTGATTTAATAGCATTGATTTTTGTATCAGCAAAAAAAAAAAAAAAATATTTTCCCTACCTACTGACCCAAGTGTTTAAAGACTCAATCGGCAATGCCAAACCAACAATTTTTTAATTGTGGCCTTATCCACTGATATTTCTTTTGTTCTGATTCTTAGTTTCTTTTGTTCTGATTTTTTGTTCATTGAAAAAAATTGACGCCTTTTCTTTAATTCCTTAATTTTCAAGTTGAAGAGTGCATCCCGACAATCAGTTATGATGTTACAGTGTCCACTGTCCAATCCGACAACTGTGCAATCCAGCACACTGGACTTTCCGACCATTAAAACTTAAATATTTTATTCCCAAAAATTTCTTTATAATATATATAGAATAAAACACTGTATATTCCGACCACTGTACATTCCGAATTCTGGTGCTTTTTGTCGACAAGACTAGATAATTACCTTATGATTTTACCTGGGTAATTCGACATAATTATACATTTGTACCATAATTAGTCGCTAGTTCCATTTGGGCACAAGCTTGGTCTACTTAGTAGTTAATTACATGTATTAGTTTGATGGTGTTTATATAAACAATAAATGAACTGTGTTTGAATTTAAAAATTAGGCAATCAGTACTCTTCGTTGTTATCAATTTTATTCTCGCATTGACAAAATAGCATCCACGCGATAGAAAATAAAAAGGAGTACCTGATATTTAGATTGCCTTTACCTAACAGAATAAATAAGATTTTTTGCTTGAAATTGAAATCAAACATGCAGTCAGAGTCCTTTAAAGTCATGTCTCCCTAAAAAATGAGTACAGCAAACTACTGTATAACATTTAGACAACACACAATTTGAAGACAGCATCTCGTCTAATAGAAAATGTTTCATTTCCGGGTTAATATACACTGAATTAAGTGAGACTGTGCACATAAAAGATTTGCAGGAAGCAAAAAACTTCCACTTTAAGTAGACCCATTAAATTTTAAAATGTTAATGTTGTTTGATAAAAATTAAATCGCAATAACAATGTTTTAGAGGTACGTCCCATTTGTTTGAAAAGTCACGAGAGGGTATTAATAGCACAGTCTATCTTGAGAAGTTAACAATGCAGAAAAAATCGGAGAGAAATGTAGTGTAGAAAAAAAAATAAAACCACTGTTTACAGAAGGTAGACAAAATATTTAATATCTACTGTTAGTAAGTAAAATGCTAAAAATTAAATTGCAACAACTCGAAGTGATTGGCAGTTCCATCTGTTTTGCACGTTTAAAAGAAATTATCGTATATTACTACAGAGTTTACTAGTGCTGTAACAAATGATGTGTCTCAAAGAAATGTTAATCAGCCGAAGGTATATTTTATACAACAAAGAAACACACACACACACACACTTTGACAATTAAATACACATGTACTCTAAACCTAACGAAAAATGTTTTTTTTTTCTGTATGAAGTCACCTGACATTTATCATAATGCTCAGAAATATTCAACACTGGGTAATCCGACACACTGTCTAATCTGACATTGATTTTATTCCCCTTCAACATGTTGGATAAGACAGGTTTCACAGTATATCAATGACGTAATGTATGCAATATATAAATAACTGTCCCACCTGCCTGCTAATGTGGAAACAAAACTTCCCTCCATAACAAAAGAGTGCACCAATGGAGATCATTCGGCAAACCTCGGCTGATTCCGTCACCTTCATCAAACGTTTGATGAGGTACGAATCGGCCGAGGTGTGCCGAGTGCAATGGAGATAATCTCGAAACTTGTGTAGTAAGATCAAATCCTAACAATGCACCACTTTTCAGCATTTATATTCATTGCTTAAGGGTTTATTCTTACTAATGAAATAAGTTGTGGTGATGCCTATATTTACTGTAAGACATTTGTAATAATGAAGCATTTGTGAGATGTACCCTTTATCAGTTATTTACAAACAAGGCATTTGAAGAGGATGAGCACAGTGCATTTTTTTTATCTGAAGTTAAGGTGATTTTAAGCAAAAAACATTTCTTGTCCATATTTAGAAAGCAAAATATTTTGACTTAGTTTAAAGTTTTATAAACCCATTAAACTTGTTAAAAAATTAAGTATGTAAACTAAATTTTGAATAAAGAGTTGGTCCTCTGTGTAAAACTTGCTCTGTGAGCAAGTTGGAATTACAATGCCTTTCACGATTCCTTCACAAAAAATGGGGTGACGACCCACAATATTAATAAATGTAGATTAAACATCCTATTTATGTCAGTTATTGTATTAAATGAGCTTTCAACCATTTTATGCTTTATGGTTTTAAATAATATTTTATATTTCATAAATTAGACAGTGAAATTTGCAAAAAAAAAAAAAATTATTGATTTTTAAACTGTTGTTACATTTAGGAATGTGGGTATATGTACATATCCTGTTCAAGTCTTTGTGTATCACATTATATCATGATATACTTCAGACAAATTAGTACACCCGTAGTTTTGAATACAATTCATACATTGATTTCATTTGCCGCAATGGTCTCTTTAATATTGCAATGATGCATTTGGTCTTCCTAATGCATGTATAATGCAGGTACTGTATATACTCTATGTCCAACTTATAGGTGAGTCATAAAAAGATTAGTATTTTGAAACCAGGTTAAAACATCAGAGCATTGATTTGAAATTGTCAATTGATTCTGGCAAAAAGTTGTACCGATTTATAAGCGGGTCAATAGCAAATCCCTCCAAAATAACCTCAAAAAATACAACTGATTTATAGGCAGACCACCTTATAGGCGAGTATATACAGTATAGTTTTTGTTGAATTTTGCTAACAGCAAAACACTATGAATAATGAATTTTGGAAAAAAAGATTATTAAGTTTAATGATGCATGTATGTAGTATAGAAATATTGTTCATATGCCTGTACATGGTACAAATATGCATTTTACAGAGTGTACATATGCCAGAATCATATGGACCGCAGACTGGCCCTGGTGATTCCGTTAAGAAAAAAGAGGAAAAATCAGTGCTTGTGCTCATTGGTCATTGGACAAAGGTAAATAGATTTATTTCATGAAACTAAACATGTAAATTACTAGGATATTAAAATATCACAATTAAAATACATGTACTGATTTATATATATATGGATATCAGTTGGTCTCCTTGATGCAGTTATATGCATTTGTTATCCCTTTTAAGTGGATCTTTTAAATATTATGCAGTTTATTTAGAAGCTCTTTATTATCTGCACTGTTCACTTTTACAGGGTGTATGCCAGAATTTTTTGAAGAACAGTCTGAATCTGACATGGAAAAATGAAGAAAAACAGCCTTCCTGTTTATAAATCTACATTCTGACAAAGGGTAATTTTGTTTAGTTCAATTAGAAGTGCACATTTAATTTCAGTTGCTTTCCTTAATGATATATTATAGCATTTTTATTCCCTTATGAACAATATGTATACTTGTAAAGCATGTATCACAAAATCTTCTGCAAACAAAGTTTTGGGTGTATATTGCTTGTTGCTTAACGTCCCTCTTGAGAATTTTTCACTCATATGGAGACGCCACCACTTGCTGGTGGAGAGCTGCAAATTTTTGTCCTATACTCAGCACTTACGGCCATTGAGCATTGAGGGATCTTTATCGAGCCAGCACCTACTGTGACACGGGACCTCAGTTAATACGTCTGTCTCATCTGAAGAACGGGTCTCCACATTCCACAGTGGGATTCAAACTCGCTATGTAAGGATCAGCTTCTTTCTCCGCGACTCTAGAGTAGACGCTCTAACCACTGCATCTGCTCTACTTTGGCAACTTTGGGTGTATATAAGCATGGTTGTATATAAGCATAGGAATCATCATGTCCATCTGTCTGTTCATGTGTTTGGCCACTTGTGTGACTAGCTTTTTTGTTCCAATTCTGGCTGAGATAAATTGATTTAGGTCATCTAAATACAAACAAATTAAGGGAAATTACTATGGTATTGGGATGAACATTTTGGAATACTGTCTCATTGTTCCATTGTAGTTGGTCTCTTTAATGTTGTAATAATGCATCTGGTCTTCCTAATGTATGGCATACACTGTATGCATGTATAATGTTGTTAAAGTTGGATGAATGTAAAACAGTTCTTGCGTGATGACAAAGGTAAATAGATTTAGTTCATGTAACTAAACATGTAAATTACTAGGGTATTAAAATCTCTCGTTTTGAATACTGATTTACATGTGGAGAGTAGTTGGTCTCCTTAATGCAGTAATAATACATTTGATCTTCCTTATGCATACTGCATATTTATTTTTATATAAATTTAATGGCTGACATGTATGAGGGTTGATCCAAAAGTTTGTTGAATTTCTTCATATTTTATTTATTTATTAGTGAAAGAGGTTGAATACTGATTTAGATGTGGATAGTAGTTGGTCTCCTTAATGCAGTAATAATACATTTGGTCTTCCTTATGCATACTGTATATTATATAAATTTAATGACTGACATGTACGAGGGTTGATCCAAAAGTTCGAGGAATTTCTTCATATTTTTAGGTCACCTGAGTAACTCAGGTGACCTATTGCTATCCGTTTTCGTCCGTCGTCGTGCGACGTACATTAACATTTGAACATTTTTAGCTTCTTCTCTGAAACCGCTCAACCAATTTCAACCAAATTTGGTATATAGCATATTTGGGTGAAGGGAGAGGGCAAACAAACATTATTTTAAAGATTGCCTTAGCATGTCGTTTATTCTGTGCATTTATGGCAATTAATATTAAAATCGTCCAGACCTGTTAAAACCCATGGATGTCCACAAAAATGTTACTCAAATTTCATGTTAAAATTAGAAGTAAATATAAATACCTGTGTAATTGTATAATGGTGTAACAAATGTTTAAGAATGCCATATTTAAATTTCAAAAATTGCTCTAAATGTGCATGAGATAAATATCTAAATGCTGTGAAGAAGCACTGTGCTACAATTACCATATTAAAGAAGTGATTTTAATGAAATCTTTTTTCTAAAAAACCTGTAGAAAATTTAAAGAAAATTAGAAATCACGATTCTTACCCCAAAACCATCAGATGGTATGAAAGCCTTCAAACAATGTGTTTTACATAATTCGCATTTCCAAAAACTGTGATCATTAATTTGCCGACCTATTATTGTATGTTCTAATGAAGGAGAATTCATGTGCAAACTTCTACATGAGAAGAATAAAAGTATTGCCGTGTCCTGCAAGAAAACAAAATCACATTATACTATCAATTGCAGATGGTGTCTACGTCTTTCAACTAATTTTGCAACGGCAAGAGTATCTTCTATGTAGTAACTATTTTGAACCAAGACATCCTACTGACAACTAAGTCCATGATACAGAGCTTTCTACTGCCTTGTTTAGAATTTTACATGTCGAGAAATTTATGGTCAGTGTAATGACCTTATTTGCAAATCTAAATCTTCATTACGTCGAGTTTAGACTTTCATGTGAATTTCATGGTCCCTGTCCCCCTGGGGCCTGAGGGGCGGGGCTAAAACCACCAAAAATAATGCAATCTTTAAAAATCTTCTTCTTTACTCCTGGACATCAAGCAGTCAAACTGTTCGCATCATTGTAATAAGCATTGAGCCCTCTACCAAAATTTTGAAATTCATGGCGCCAGGATCAGGGGTTCTGGTGCTAGGATGGGGCAATATAGATCATATAGTGAAAGTGCATTATTTCTTTGAAAATCTTATTCTCTGCTCCTGGGTTTTAAATAAAGTAACTAAGTACATAGTTATGAAAAGCAAGACTGCCTCTTCCAAAATTGTGAATTTCATGGCCCCAGGGTCAGGGGTTCTGGTGTTAGGGCGGGGCTCTATTGATTATATAGTGAAAATGCATTAATTCTTTGAAAATCTTCTTCTCTGCTCCTGGGTATTAAATAAAGTAACTAAGTACATAGTTATGATGAGGAAGAGGGCCTCTTCCAAAATTTTGAATTTCATGGCTCCAGGGTCAGGGGTTCTGGTGTTAGGGCGGGGCTCTATTGATTATATAGTGAAAATGCATTAATTCTTTGAAAATCTTCTTCTCTGCTCCTGGGTATTAAATAAAGTAACTAAGTACATAGTTATGATGAGGAAGAGGGCCTCTTCCAAAATTGTGAATTTCTTGGCCCCAGGGTCAGGGGTTCTGGTGTTAGGGTGGGGCTATATTGATTATATAGTGAAAATGCATTAATTCTTTGAAAATCTTCTTCTCTGCCCCTGGGTATTATTTAAACAAACTAAGTACATTGTTTTGATATTCAAGATTGCCTCTTCCAAAATTGTGAATTTCATAGCCCCAGGGTCAAGGGTTATGGTGAAAAAGGGGGAGGGGCTCTATTGATTATATAGTGAAAAAGCAAAATTTCTTTGAAAATACTCTTTTCTGCTTCTGGTTAAAAAGCAAAGAAGCTAAGCATATAGTTATGATGAGCATGATTGCTTCTTCCAGAGTAGTGAATTGCATGACCCCTGGGTCAGATGTGCTGGTGTAATGGTGGGGCTCTTGATGATATAGTGAAAATGCATTAATTCTGTTAAATAATCCTGTCTGCTCCTTAGTGTTAATCAGATAAACAAAGTGATTACTTACATGTATGATGAGCAAACTTCTGGTCCCAGGGTGAGAGGCTCTGGTGTTTCTAGGTGGGGGGGGGGGGGGGGGGCTCTATTGATAATATAGTGAATCTGTAGTAAAAAATGCATTATTTCTTTGAAAATCTTCTCTGCACCTGGGCATATCAGAGGCAAAACAAGTAAAAGTTTTCATAAAGATTTTTGAACATCTGGCTTCGGGGCCACCAACGTATAAAATCTCAGCTCAAATCTCAACCTCAAATCTTAGATTTCTGCCTCAGCTGAGATTTTCCTAAAACATCATGCCACCAACATCTCTGAGATTCGATCATCTCACGTAAGCTGAGATTTGAGAAAAATCTTGGACTTATTCTCGTTGTTATATACGACCTTTTTTTCTGAAAATGCATGAATTTGTTGAATCAATGATTGAATTTACCTTTTAGTCAGTTATTTATGCATTATTTAAGTGAATATCACGAAAAAACACATCCCACACTTCCTTCGTCTTTTATTTGTTGTTTCGAGTCATTCAACAAAGAGGATTCCATTTCGACATTTGCGACAATTTTCATTGAACCCCCCGTAAAAAATCCCTACAGAAGAATAACACAAAAACATATCTAAACTTTGTAGTCTTGGTTCGTCTGTCGACATAAACACACAAAAACATACACCGAGGCGTCACTTCCACCATTGTGACGTTACATGTAGCAGGTAGGCAGATCAAGACTATATTCCCCAGACTGATTAAAAGAAATCATTTTTCTTTGTTTGTTATATATGTTAGATATATCTGTATAATTCTTAATTCTCCATAGCAAAAAAAAAAAAAAAAATATGAGTCATAGGGACTATTTAAATTTAGAATAAACCTGAGTGAATTTTTTTTCTAGCAGATCCACAAAAAAAAAAATGCTCAGTAGGCCTATATCATGTAAATTTCTCACATGCTGTAATAAATTTCGCGAGTATACCATAATTGTGGAAAAACAGCAAACATATCCAGGAGCAGGTAACATACGCATGCTTAGTTTTACAGGATTTAATTTATCAAGGAAATTTCTCGAGGAACTGTTTAATTGTCGGTGAATTTCAGCTCATATCCCCCCAGAAGGAAGAAAAACCGGCTGAAATTTGAACTAAGGGCATGTATAGGGAAGCGGCAAACTAACACATCGCATTTTTCTACGATCCCCTGTGACAAAATGTCTCGGAAAGTCTTCTTTTTTTTTTTTTAGATAAATAATAAACAACGAATATAGCACCACTTGACAAATAATCATCGTTACATTGAAAACCCAAATCAATCTCGCATACGCTCATTGAGTAATGAGAAACTGATTAATTTCTAATTGTATCGTAAATAAAAGTTTCACTGCGTAA
This sequence comes from Saccostrea echinata, assembly GCF_033153115.1. Classification (NCBI taxonomy): domain Eukaryota; kingdom Metazoa; phylum Mollusca; class Bivalvia; order Ostreida; family Ostreidae; genus Saccostrea; species Saccostrea echinata. The sequence goes on along the minus strand of NW_026889765.1, from coordinate 14,291,428 downwards.
TGATGTAATTTTTAAAAAAAAAAAAAAAGAACCTACGGATCATACTTTTTTGCTTCAAAATGTAAGTTGTCGTACTAAAAAATACTGTTTGTTAAAAAAGAATCTATTCTTGCAAGTACTATAGCTAGCAAGTACATTTGAATAGATGCAGTCCTTCTTGTGATTTATACATGTATTTCAGAATGGTCATAAGTCAAGTTTATTCTTATAAATAATATAAATGGTCAAGGATTTAAGTACGCACAATACATTGTGAGTATAAAGTCGATCCAAATTCTCAATCAAGAATTTTATAGATTTTATTAAGAACCAAATTAGACAGACTGCTATCATCTGTAATAAATAAATGGCGATTTACATATTATTTCGAAAGAACAGAAGAATTTGTACATGAAATTCTAGACAGATTTCTTTTAATATTTCGTATAATATTTACCTTAATAAATAGTAAAATATAACTTCCTGGGAAAAAAAATACGGGACCGAGGAGTTTTGATATTTTATCTAATCATATTTCCTTTTCTGATATACATGAACATTGTGAATTACATGTAATAAAAATGTCTTGTCACAAATAGCTCATTTAAATATGAATTAAATTAATTATATTAATTCCTGTACGAATGAAGATATAAATGTTATGTACGAACGTGCCACTAGAATATTCTATTCTTTATTTTTTTCTTTATTTATTTTTTTCTTTTGGTAAAGTTTAAAGTGCTTGATTCCATGCGTGGACAATATTAATATAATAAGAATATTTACATGCGCGTAATTAACCCCCCCCTTCACAGGATAATCAAGTTTTGGGAGAAATTAACATCCTTTCTGTGCTTGTATGTTAATTTCGTGTATTTATTGATTAAAATGTGCACTGTCACAACATTTGCGATCATTGTACCATAAAAAAAAAATTGTGAGATTTTGTTTGAGACTGGTATACATCAATCTCAAGATTTTCTGAGAAATCTCAGAATTTTTTCTCAGCTGAGTCGGAAAAAACGTTGGTGGCACGCATGTTTGAGAAAAATCTCAGACGTGAGAATCACTGTAAATAATGTACTTGAAAGGTTAATAGTATAAGAGAATTATGCAAGGTTTTTTATCGTATAATACAAAAAGTACTTTCATAGTTTTAATGATCAGGTAGACTTGTAAGTAATAGATGAATAAAATTGAGACAAAAATAACTTGTCTTATTCAATGTTCATCAAAGACCAAAAGAGTCCAATGTAAGAGATTTTCAACAAGGAATTAAAATACCGGGTAGTACAGAAGCACTAATAGTTTGTTAATAACTGTATGGTGATAGTGATAAATGGGGAACAGATTAGAACCTAATTTATGAACTGTTCATGAACACTAGACTAATTATTTTGTTGATCCTGATCACCCTATTTTTCTTGCTTTTGGGCAACAAAGCTTCACCTTTCAGTTCATTTTATACTCTGTGGATCCTCTTAATTGTTGTATTATAATCAGATGACCGTTAAGGCCCTTGGGCCTCTTGTATTTATTTATTAGTGAAATTGGTTGAATACTGATTTACATGTGGAGAGTAGTTGGTCTCATTAATGCAGAAATAATACATTTGGTCTTCCTTATGCATACTGCATATTATATAAATTTAATGACTGACATGTATGAGGGTTGATCCAAAAGTTTGTTGAATTTCTTCATATTTTATTTATTTATTAGTGAAAGTGGTTAAATACTGATTTAGATGTGGATAGTAGTTGGTCTCCTTAATGCAGTAATAATACATTTGGTCTCCCTTATGCATACTGTATATTAATATAAATTTAATGACTGACATGTACGAGGGTTGATTCGAAAGTTCATGGAATTTCTTCATTTTTTATTTATTTATTAGTGTAAGTGGTTGAAAATTACAAATAAGAATTATATAGACACTTGTTGAATTTTTTTATTAAACAATATTTTAAATATTTATGATAGTAACTCTATGGCAGTTGCCATAGCAAAGGAATTTTGAAAATGCAGGGGAGACATTTACTCGTTCATTATCATTTTAATTCTTAATACGTGAAATAAGAAAAATCCTGCACTAAGTGGCAAATAAAACGAAAATTTTGTCATAATTATGATTGCTTGACCACTAATATACCTTTCTGTGAGAGTTTTACTGATTTAACTTGATATTTAGATTATTAGTTGATGATTTCTTGTTCATATTTTAATTGTTAGAGAACATCACATTTTGGTCAAGTTATAAGTTTTGTTAAAATCTTGGGAACACTCTGACTTAAAGGGGTATACTACTGATACAGGCTGGAGAAAAATGCATTAAGCAACTGATTTACCAGTGGCATTAGAAATTTAAGAAAAACAGAACTTCCATGGAGGTTGATTAAAGGTGTGGCCGCCTTTTGGAGGGTCTGTTTTTCTCATAGACAAATTTTAAAAGCGTTGATGGACGTTGACCGCTGACGTACTGTGCTTGACTTTGCTTCTGAAATTGGAACACCATATGCAAAGATGGGGAGTATTTTTGAAATATGAGTGTAATATTAAGATAAGTTGATTCGTGTGAGAGGATACCAAGGCTTTTCTTGAGAGAGAAAAGGAGAAAAAGGCAGAATATTCTGTAGAATTACTTAGTCGAATTGAACATGAGGGTGAGATGCTCCTATAACGCTCCTATAATGTGACATGACATACTTAACTTGACGTTACGTAGAAGTCTCCCCCTGATTTTACAACTATCAATGTTCAGAAAGCTCGTGTGACCTTATTGGTAATTGGAACATGGTGAAAATATCCAGTATTGTTGCATAAAGACTCCATATTATAAATATGCCTATTGTTTGCTTTCATCAAATCACAATAAAATTTTAGAGATAATTAAATTTCACAAACTTTTGGATCAACCGTCGTATTAGAAAAAAGATGGATCTATTAGATTGAACAGGTTATAATTCACCTGAGTCATTTAAATTACTTATTGCTATCTGTGTTTGTTCAGTCATCATGTTTCAAGTGTTGTCTGTAAACTATTGAACATTTTCAGCTTCTTTTCTGGAACCAGTTTCAACTAATTTCTCAGTTGAAGTATACAGACATAATATAGAAGTGATTTTATTGACTTTCTCAATCTATCCTGAATTTAAAAATGTAAATATAAGCATTTGATTGTAAATATTGAACATTTAGCATCTCATAACCAGAGTTGGAAATTACTGACTGCCCGAGGTAGTCTGTTTTTCAGGTAGGCAGGGACAAACTTTAGATTAACCTCGGTGGTCGAGGTCATTTAAACAGCTAGTTCCTGTTTTCCATTTTTTTTTTCAGGGTATAGTAAGTCTATAGAAAATAAGTAAAATATAGTATATCAAAGGAACACTTCTAGTTAAAAATTTGAGTTGACCTTAGGACCAATATTGGTTTCAGTCTTTAGAAAAAGCTTATCGATGTATGTTCCGATCACTGACTTTAGGCCACATGTGTGTAGTTTCTTGTTTCTCATGTATTGCTTTAGTTCTACGTTAATGGTAATCTAACAACCAAGCTTTATGACAAATGAGATGGCTTTAACTTTTCAATTGTCAACTTCCCTTACTTATTTAGCAATATACCTTCATCACCTGCATACAGGGTTTATATCTCTCAGTTGATTTGATACGAAAGAGCATCCTCTATGTTTGAAATTTTTTTAAAACGAGGTAAGTTATTGACAAACAAGTTGCTGAAACAAGAATATCAGCAGTCTTGTTTAAAGTTATCATTTTGTAAATTCTATGGTCGATACAATGACTTTGTCAGCAAATACAATTTATCATTAAGTCAAATGCTGAGTGACGTTTTTCATACTTATTGTTAGGCCATTATTTACACACTGAATTATCGATGGATTTTTCCATTGTTTCCCAGTTGTGACAAGGAGCACATGGCGTGTGTGACCGGTCTGCAGGGGATGCTTACTCCTCCATGGCACCTGATCCCACCTCTGATGTTTTGGAGGTCCGTGTTTGCTCTGCTCCTATTTTGTATTTTTTGATGGGCTTTTGAGCTTGAATACTGTTTGTTATCTCGATATATTTCATTCTAGTCAACTGTGTGTTCATATGATCCTACCTCAGTATTTACAGAATTATACATCCTTTGTATGAGGGTCATTCTTGATGTCTGACTGAGTAATGGCAATGGGACATAAAACCTTAACTGACCTTACCACATTCTTTTCTAATCTGAAAACCCTCATGCATTTTTAGCATATCGCCAATGCACACATTTTTCCCAAGGAATGAACTGCATCTACTCTGCATAGAACAGTATCTCTCCCACTGGCACAACAGTACTATTACATGTCATTATGTTCTTGAAAGGAAAACACAGCAGTTATTGCTCAGCAAGATTCTTTTTCCTGACACCTGCAGTATCGAGTAACACAAAGTGAATGATTAGTGTCCTCGAACAAAGTGTGCTTACAATGAGGTATAGTTCCGGTTGATTGCATTTAGTTAAAGAGAATTTATGATCTGCATTTCTGTAGATGTCTTTTATATCAACACCAAACATGCATTTAAGGAAGAAAATATAAGTAAAATGCAAAAGCCTGTATAAAAAAATCAAAGTGCAAGGACAAGTGCACTTAAGGAATGCTTAATGGGCCCTTTTTCAGTGCTGTATTACTTTAGAATATATTACCAAATTGTTCTCTTTTAGTAATAGTTAAACACAAGTGGACATTTCTAATTAAAATCACGCTAAAACATCAATCAGCATGGATTTGAAACAAATGAAGTTTTTTAAATGCCTATAGATCCGGAAAGTCATATCAAACCCATTTTGAGTTTCAATCGTTTATTTAAATCAAGGGGAGGAGGCATTTAAATCTTAAATCAGACACTTGAACAATCTGATGGTGGATCATTGACAGGCACATTTGCCGAATGATACTTCTTGCGCTATTTTACCCGAGAAAAAAATTGAATGAAGTTGTATAGATGCCTGTATCCATAGTGATCAAACTATGAAATTGGTATGCTTGCATTTGAAATAATGCAATAAGTATTAACATTAGTTCCTTTATATTTTAAAATGAAAAAAGGTGTATTTGGGTGGCTTTCAATACTGGTACCATCGTCTTGCTTGAATGTTAAAAATGTTTGACACTTTTATTTATGATGACATTTTAACGACACTAAACTCTCTTAACCCTTCTGTGTTCCTAACCCTCCCGTTTTCCTAAAACCAAATACATGTACATACAAACTTCTCTATGCGGCATGACTTTGATATAATGATACAAAACGTGGCTATGCTTTACAGTGAGCATCTTTGAGGAATGTTTACCTGGGTAGAACTCACGTGACTACCGGTATTTTAAATGATTTATTCCATGGGTGGGTTCAACATAGCTAGATCATACAGGTAAATCTAAGCTCTTACTTGCTATAGGAAAAACATTGAACTTTTCATACATTTTTTTAATATTTTAAGTACAAGCCTAATCTTGTACAAATTTCTACTTTCACACAAGTTTTATAAATGTATAATGCATTTTTTGTCAATCACACAAGTTTGTACAACGTTAGGCTGACAATAAACAAAAGCTTTGAAATGAATGACTGTCCTCGATTTACTATAGAAAATCACGAATGTTGGCTGACCCCTACCACATTGTATGGCTTTGCTCTTTGTATATTCATGAATTTCAGCAATAAAATTTGTTGAATTTAGGGTTTAGATATCAATTAATGATCTGAGATGGAAAATTAAGCTTAATTTGATTCTTCATTATTTCACATTTTACCGGGGCCCATAAGTGCACTCGTTCTTTAGTGTTTATACAGGTAAAAAGTTTGAAAAAATAAAAATGTGCCAACAAATGGATTCGAACAAGGACACTAAAAATGTTCATGGTGAGAGTCTGCGGTCTACCATTCTGGGCTATGCTGACTATGAGGACATTTGTAATAAATATAAACCAGTAAGATAGAAATAGGTTTTCACGTTTTTTGTAGTTTTTTTTTTTTATATAAATCTAAAGCAGGGGTACGTGCCCCTAAAAAAACCTTGTTTTAAATAATTGCTTAAATCAAAATCTATCAAAATTTCATAATTTAATTTAGGGGCAGGCAAAGGGTGATTATATTGCATCTATCGGGTATAAATTTTCTTATCAGAAAATTGTAGAGATATGCAAGGTTAATTAATGACAACATTTATTTTTCATTTTTGCCTAATACTTTTATGATTTTCACTAATAAATTGATGATTGAAAAAAGCCTTTGAATAGACTGCTGATTTTATCTCCATCTGTTAATTTTTAACACCTTTTCTCGTGATTATAGGAGATAGAGAACAGATTATGATTTCTAACATTTACTGTTACAGATCATTTCCTTGAGATAGGTGGAACCAACAGTCAAATCCAGACACCTTTAAGAAAAGTAAAAATCTGACTCAGGTAAAAAAAAAATCATTTACAGTTTTATCAATTAGTAATTTTTACCTTAATTAACTGGACAAATCTCATTTGACGATATACAGGTCAAGAATGAAGAGTTTAAAGCCTAGTAGGGATTTTGGTCAATCATAACAGGTAATCTGCAGCCCCTATTGGGAATTTTACACTCATATGGAGACGCCACCACTTGCCAGTGGAAAGCTGCAAATTCTGTCCTATACTCTGCACTCACAGCCATTGAGCAGTGAGGGTCCTTTTTCCTGCCAGCACCTACTGCGACATGGGACCTCAGTTTATAAGGTCTCATCCGAAGGACTGGTGTCCACATCCCACAGTGGGATTCAAACCTGTGATGTAAGGATCAATTCCTTACTTCGTGACTCTAGAGCAGACGCTTTAACCATGGCGCCACGCTTGTGACTAGCTCAGTTTTAAAGAAATCATTCAAGATATTTTTTATCAAACTTAATATGCTGTAAGATTAGTAAGACCTATTCAACTATTTCAAAAATTTTTGACCTTTCCTGTGACCTTGACCTCACTTTTCTTTAATTTGCATCTTGCATGGTTTTAAACCATTTAAGATATTGTTATCTAAGGCTATGCATCTATACATAATTTGGTGAGAACTTATCATCTATTCATTTTTTTTTAAATTTTTATTTCAATTTTAAAGAAACTTTTCAAGATATTCTCATCAAACTTCATATACTAACACAAAATTTCATGTTGCATTACTATACACTCAGCGGGGCATTCATGGCCTATGGACATATTTCTAGTGTAATTTGCTATTTCTGTTGTTTACTTTCGGTCAGTAAGTGCCCCCAAAGGGCAAGCCCCAGTCCTATTTTCTTTTCCAGGGTTGCAACAGCGCCCCCTAGAAAAACAAGTTGCACCATCCAATCAAATCTTGTTTTGTGCTGCTTTATGCCAATGAAATTAAGGCTGGACAGCATATGTATTATATTCTGACCAATGGGGTTGCCGTATTTTCAAATAATTAGGATAGACTTACCACTTCAGCATTCCTTTCATCACTGAAGTGATATGCATGCTCAAAAATTGACTAAGTTTCATTTTTGTGTCAACTGCAGAGCAGAACGACACTTAGAGATCACTTTACCTGGTGTCTGTCTGTCCGTCTGTCACACCTTATATCTCCAAAATTTTTAGAGGCAGGGTTTTGATAATTAGCATTTATATATGTTTTTGAGCTCATGATACTATACTTTGAAACTGTATGAAATTCAGTTACCACAAACTTATTTAAATACTATGAAAATACATTGGGATCAGTATTCTACAATGAATCGTGTTGACTGACAAAGTGACAAAGTAAAGACAGTCTGAAATCTCTTTCCTCCGAGGATTGTTGGAAGCACCTACATGTGTATTAATAAAATGATAAATAGTTATTCATCATAATTTCAATTTAATTATTCATTTGAGGACTGGGGAACTATATTTTTTGATTGCCAGATTCTATCCCAGTCTTTTACTTTTGGATCCTTTTTTTTCCTTGCAGGCAAATGCATGAACCTCCATGCTAATATTAAATTAATAGCTGACCACTCTTAGATTTATTTACCTCTTTAATGAAGATACCTAGCAGGCGACATATACATTCCTTGAAGCACTCTAGTTCCTATTTTATTTTCACTAATATAATGATTATTGAAAAAAGACTAAGGTGCTCTATAGTGATCAGTCTATTCATTCATCTGTCTGTCAAATACACATATCCCTTGTTCAGAATACAGGTGACTCTAAATACTTCAAACTTTATATTTTTTAATAAGGTACATGTAGCTGCTTTGGAACATCTGAAAGGTCTATTACATTATCGCTAGTTTTACTAGTTTTCTTCATGTAAGTTGAATATATTTCAAACTTTTAAATTTTTATTTTTGCCAGGTAAGAAAGAAATTCAGGAGTTCTTAAATTGCCCTCAGAGTTCTTGGATTGCATCAAACTGCTAAAAGACCTCAACAAAAACAGTGTCTTGAAAAAAAAATGAAAATATTCAGTGAAAAAAAAATTATGAGAGAAAAAGCCACTAAAAATCTTCAAGCCTTTGAGCTGAAATCTGGAAGTCAATCTGTGGACTTTACTGGTATGTCTTACTAATTAAGTCATCATTTGTGTATAATAAATACACTAAACTGTAAACACTTGTTAAAATGTATATAATTTTTAGATATAATTTGTAGCTCACAGACATCAATAGTTTCATGTAATTTAAGTGATAATGAAAATTTCCTGTTGTCTGGCTAGATTAGAAACTATATATTATTGTCCAATTTTGGATATTGTGAAATAATTCATTTAGTAAAATTGGGTATGCATACATGTGTGTACACTTACATGTAAATTAATTGTTATAGCAAATTTAATCTATCATTAAGTTGAATGTTGACTAATGTTTTTCATCAAAATTGTTTACACTGAATTGTTTGTGGATTTTTCCATTTGCCCAATCATGTCAAGGAGCACATGGCAGAAAATGCTTTCTCCTCCATAGCACTTGGTGTTTTTAGAGGTCTGTGTTTGCTCTGCTCCAATTTTGTATTGTTTCAATGGACTTTAAAGCTTGATCACTTTTGGTAATCTTCATATTTTATATACTATTAGAGTACTTGAAGAGAACTGTAAAGATTTAACATACAGTATAATGCATGTATATTGCACTTTAAGTAGAGTGTATGTGGTTTAGAAATGTAATTCATCTCATAGTGCATTGAATTTGTTGAAAATTAGAAACTTTGTTGAAATTGTTTTAGAATAATGTTAGATTGCAGCTTTTTTTAAATCATGCAAGTAAGATATTGCTAAATATTCTTAAGCTTTTCTGGACAGTCTAGATGAGTTCTTGCTATATACCTAGCATTGTCATCCCAGTTAAAATTTAAGGAGCAAGGTTTATTCCTAAGCTCTAACTGGACAAACTTGCATGGATTAAAGCACATTAACAGATTTACTTCAGATGCTTGACCTGATCAACATTTTCTTCATGTGTTTTTTGTTTTCGTTTGTTTGTTGTTTAACATCCCTCTCAAGAATTTTTCATCCATATAGAGATGCCACTACTTACTGGTGGAGAGCTGCAAAATTTGACCTATACTTAGCACTCAGGGTCATTGAGCAATAAGGGATCTTTTTTGTGCCCACATCAACTGCGAGGTGGGACCTCGGTTTATACGGTCGAATCTGAAGGACTGGTCCCCACATCCCCAGTGGATCTGAACCTGAGACTTAAGGATTAAATCCTTACTTGCGAATCTAGATTACACACTCTAGCCTTTGCGCCACATGGGGGACTCCACAAGAGTAAGTGTTTTGAGCAGTCCTATTCTCATGTAATTATAAACTGTATGTTGAACAAACCTGCAAAGATGATGTATGTTAATGTTTCAGGGTACCAATCCTTGATTTGACTTAGATTTTCTGGATTAATGACCAGTTTTTTAGAGAAGGTTCATTCAAAGTAACAATATACTCTTTGGTGATCAGTAAACATAGATGATGCATCCTGCTTCTGATGCTGGATGTAACATACATTTTCAGGGTTATTGAGCAGTTAAATCTAACCCAGAACAACTTGCATAGATTTTGGATTCAGGTGATATACATTACCAGAGTGTTTGTTGAGTGAGACTTTGCCTTACTAGTGGATAACATTTATAGAAGTGAGCTTTGTATTCTTTGATTATACCATCAGTGCCAACTACCATACATTTTATATAATAGATGTAGCTGTTGTTCAACTGAATATGATAAAACTGTGGATGAAAATAATTTGATTTTTGTACCTTTGAATGTATTGAATTAATTTGTAAAAGCTGTTATGATACAAAGTTTGATATTTTATCAAAGTTTTTAGCATATGCAATCAATAAATGTATCAACATTTTTATTTTATTATACTTTTTACCCTGCAAACTTCTTAAAAACAGAATAGTAATGATCCATTCAACTGATACTAGGTTAGTGTCACACTGTACTTGTATATCATGTATATTGAACTGTAAATGAGAAACATCTAAATATGTCAAATCACAGCATGAATCATTGGATTATGTAAGAAGTGCACTATCTTGTGCTTTGGTATGGTATTAATAATAAATGTTAAACTATCATTTTTTTTCAAATTAACAAAGGATATGCTTGAGTGACTGTATTTTGACTAGCAGTAAAAATAAAATGATTTTGAAGCATTTGAATTATTTTGATTCATGGTCTCTGCAAGTTTAATGATAGCAAATATGTATATTGAACATGGCATCTACATATTGCTATACTGGATCTTAATCACAACATTGAAATTTTATGTAGTACATGTACTCTTGGTTTCAACTGGTCAAACATATTCTTAAATCACAAAGAAATTAAACAAATATAGGTATGATTCAGAACTTCATCAATTAGTTGGAAAGTGAATGCACTCAATGACTATATGGTTTAAAAGAAGCTGGGTATAAATAGCAGGAAAAACTACTTGATTTCCACTGTGAACTTTGTGTCCTCAACAAAACAATATGGAGTATACTATACTTGGTCTAAAGAATAATCTATGTCTGCATTCACTTTCAGGTTAAACTGTATTGGACATTGAGAGTTTGTTTGTTGTTTAACGTCCCTCTCGAGAATTTTTCACTCATATGGAGACGCCATCACTTGCCGGTGGAGAGCTGCAAATGACCTATGCTCGGCACACAGGGCCAATGAGCAGTGAAGGATCTTTTTCATGCCAGTATCTACTGTGACACTGGACCTTGGTTTGTACAAAGGACCGGTCTCCACGTCCCACAGTGGGATTCAAACATGTGACATAAGGATCAACTCCTAACACGGCAACTCTAGAGCATAGGCTCTTACCACTGCAACATGTGGGCGACAGCATTGAGAGTTAATTGTGGATATCAGAACAAGCTACTCTGGGCTTATACTCTCTATATATTGATTGATTGATTGATTGTATGTTGCTTAGCGTCCCTCTCAGGATTTTTTCACTCATATAGAGACGCCACCACATGCCAGTGGAAAGCTGCAAATTTTGTCCTATACTCAGCACTTACAGCCATTGAGCAGTGAAGGGATTTTTTCGTGCCAGCACCTACTGTGACACGGGACCTCGATTTATGCGGTCTCATCCGAAGGATCGATCTCCCCAGCCAACTGTGGGATTTGAACCTGCGATGTAAGGATCAACTCCTTACTTCTCTACTCTAGAGCAGACGCTCTAACCACTGCGCCAGGGGGGCAACTACTCTCTATATAAGTCACTTGTGCAATGACTTTAGTTTTATATTCAAGATTTTGTACTGATCATGTTGAGTCACATTAACACAAATATCTTTCTGCTGAGCTTGACCAATGACCATCCGCAAATATTCTGGTTGGAAACAATATGTTAATTAATCCATAATCAGTGAAATTACTATGAAAGAAAAATGGTCTACTTAAACCACAAGTTATATGTATAAAAGTATACACTGGTCTCCTTAAGTCATATGAGAGAAACATAAAATATTAGGGAGACCATTTTTTTCATATATTTTTAGGAGGCATTTATAATGAAAAAATAAAGCAAGAGTCGACTAAATGGTGTTCTATAGAACATTGATCTGGTATTTCTTTTTAGAAAAAAGCAAATTTAAAAAATCTGTATATTGTCTCCTTAAGCCATATATAATGTTCTGGTCTCCCTAGTCCTTAAATCAGAGTTATATATATATATATATATATATATATATATATATATATATATATATATATATATATATATATATATATATATATACAGTGTATATATATATATATATATATGACATATGGCTTTAGGAGACCAAGGAGGATATATTTTCTGGCTTAGGGAGACCACTGGATTAAGGCGACCTTTTTCGGTCTCCCTATTATTTTGACCTCATCAGTATTGCAAATGTCTTTTTATAGATAAATAAACAGTCTGCCATTAAATATTATTAATCTTTAACTCTGTTATTTAACATTCAAAAGTTGTCTAATTTCTATCATCTTCCCTAAAAAAGAAAAGAATTTATAACCTACGTATAATTTCAAAGGATAATTTTTCTGCATTTTGGAGACCATGAAAAACATGCAATTAAACAAAAAATCTAGCATATATATTTTTTCCGCTTTTGATTTGTTCAAATGAGTGTTTCTTTAACTTAGTTTTCCATGTTTTATGTTAAAAGCCTAAAAAGGAAAAATATTGTAAATTTATGAACCATGTTTTGAATTCTTAGCAAGTGCTTTCCGTCATTTGTTCCGAATGCCATCGGAATGCCCCTTCAGTTTTCAGAAAATGACCTCTGAACACCATGGATGTTGAGAAATTTGGGTAAGTAACTAAAATGATACAGTAATAAGTTGTAATTAAGAATACACAAGACAAACATTCGTTTGGGTTTTTTGTTGTTTTTTTTTTTTTTGTAATTTAGCTTTCAAGAGAAAATTAAAGTATGATTTTAAATAATCGTTAGACTATAGTTCGGTATATAGAATCCTGAAGGAAATTCGAAATAAAGTTAAATGATAGGCCCCTATATTTTTTTAATTCTTTTATGCAAGTCCACAAACAAATTAAATATTTAAAGATTAGGCCGAACGTTGAAAAAATAGTCTCGCAAGTTGACGCAGCTATTTCAAGCTTAAAAATTTAAATTAAACTTTCTGTAAACATCATGCAGGACATGTTCATCATGATATAGTATAAATGAAACAGACCCTGTAAGAAAAAAATAGCTGTAATTTAATAATTGTTTATTAATATAATGTGGTCCTCTGCTAATAGAATATATATGCTGTAAAAAAAAATCTGAATCAGGGTGAAGCAGATTTGATACAATACATGGCTGAAGGAAGGGGGGGGGGCAGGCCCCCTGTAATTTTGCTGAAATTTAGGTATACTATAGAAAACATTGCTCCTTTATGCTTGGGCCCCCTCAATAATAACCTCTGATGATCTATTTTTCTTTTGCTTTTGGGCCCCCTCAATAATAACCTCTGATAATGTATTTTTCTTTTGCTTATTAAAATTTTTTTTGGTTTGTAGCCTCCCCCAACCTGAAACTGAAAAATGTTGTTTGGTTGTGCTCACCCCCCCCCTCCAACTAAATTACGTACGGGCCTATTCTCCATCCCTGAGGTTTTCTTTCACCAAAGAAAGATGAATTGGTAACAGTTCAGATATATATAGCAATATTTACGGAAGGGAATATTCTCGTTTAATTATGAAGATGTGACAGTAACTCAGTCAAAGCCACAGTGAGTGTAACATTTATTTAATATTATTGTTAATGTTTACAAATAGTGAAATACTGATACTGTGAAATTTTAATGGATATATAGAAAATATAAAAGTACAAACATTTATTGTAAATCACATACATGAAAAGCTTCTTTTTTTAAGCAATTGGAAATTCTTCATTTTTTCATGAAATTATTTTATTTCGTATGTATGATAATTTATTTCGTATTTTAATTCTGTCAACAAATCATTGTCGCAGCCTAGTTCCCTTCATTATTTTCAGCAGTTCAGTGACAGAGATAAAATAATCATTTGAGGTTTATATCCCCCCCCCCCCTCCCCACCAAATGAAACTGAAAAATGTTTGGTTTTAGTCCCCTTCAACTGAAATTGATTCCTACTTACCATGCTTACAGGCTTAACTATGAAGATGTGACAGGGAGTGTAATAACAATAATTTTTCAGACGGATACATATTAAGCTGATATACATATAAAATTTTAATGGATAGATAGAAATTAATAAACAATTACAACCATTTATTATAAACTACATAAAGATAATTTTTCAAGCAATTTGAAATTCTTCATTTTTTATGATAATATTTTATTTCGTATATATGTTTATAGGTTTATCCGTATCAACAAATCTGTGTACGAGTTAATAACGCAGCCTGGTTCCCTGCATTTTCAGTGAACCACAGAGAACCAGAATAAGATTGTAGGGAAACAAGCCTTGTTACAAGGTTTGAGGTTTGTTTATTTTATATTTTAATTTACACTTTTAAAAATTATTATTATTATGCAAAAATCTGTGTGCAGATGAATATTTACATTTTAATGTTATAAGTCGTTTTGTGGTTCATATTTGCGGTGACTGTCCCACGTGTGTTTACCTGTTTACATTCACCTACTGACCTAGAGTCTTCAAAATATACCTTCTGTAATCATGACTGTTGTAATCTTGTTTTTATGTTAGTTTACCATATGTAACTTGACTGTTGTATAGATTTATAGCGATCACTGCAAGCTTTTAATATTTAGGTGAAGAGAAATTTCAGACTATCAATCACAGGCACTTGTTTCATATACGGTGCACCCCTACTTATTTTTACCACAAGGTATCTAACTCAATTTCAGGCACCCCCGCTTCAAGCTCGTATTTTGTTCATGTATCATTATCAATCATTAACCTACTTTAAAATGACATCGTTCGCTTCAAGAGACTTTTTTCTTGTCAAATAACTCGTTTCAGACATCTCTGGTCGAGTCTCTTTATTGTAAAGCACTCATTTATTCCACGAAAATTACCTCGATACATTTTAAGACTTTAGATTGGATACAACTTCCAGTTGGGGGTAGAATAAAACCAGAGACTTCAGCCCAAGTCAAAGTGGAAGGCAGTTCTTTAGCAGTTTTTTAACCTTAACAGTTCAGTGCTTTAGCAGTTCTTAGACAGTTTACTAGCCTTCTCCTCTGTTGGTGGCAGAAGGTTTTTGTCATACTGATCATTAGGCAGTTTTCTTAGCAGTCCACAATTTAAGCAGTACTTAGCCAGTTCATTAGCAGTAACTTAGCAGTTGCTTAGCAGTTTCCTTAGCAGTATCTTAGCAGTCAATAGGAAGGTTAAGGAGAACTGCTTAAAAACTGCTTAATAACTGCTAAAGGTGTTTTCTTTTGTTTGCTCTACTTATATGGAAATGACTCTGAGTGACCTACATATAAATTTGAAAATTGATTAACTGCTTAAAAACCGGTAAAAAGAATGCTATAAGTACTATTCTTGTCTACTTATAAGAAGATAACACCACCCATATACATGATATATGAATACAAAAATGCATATAATTTATGCTATTGAAAAAATAACATCACATATGGGAATTTAACTTAATTAGTATTGAGATTTAGATCAGGTATGAATTGTATTAAATAAGTCCTTTCATTAAGTCCATTTTCTTGCATAAACGAGTGGCAACTTTAGAGCTTGGTTAATTAATACAGTGGACTAATCTACAGATCCCTCTATCAGTATAGCTTAAATTTATCTGCAAATATTTTGAATTTATACTAAGTACTAATAATTAAAATACAAACTAGATTATACACTTTATAGTTTAACAGTTATCCAAATGAGAGTGGGGATGACTATTATATCACAAGCCCACACACTTACCATATTTTCTGAAGCATAATACTTTACTGCCAACAAATCTTTTAAAAATTTTCCTATATCACTCAATTCCATTGTTGCTGAATGCATGTATGATCAGATTTTTATAATAATGATTTCCCATCTCATGGAATTTAATTCAGATATACACTTGTCACTAAATATTATGTTCACATCCAATCCTGGATGTGGTGATCACAGATAATTGTATTTTCCAAAGCATATATTTTACTTCTTCACTGTATGGGTATAAATATATATAATATTCCAGACCATCACAAACATCTTCACAATTTGTAATTTTGAACTGATGTGGAAAAGGCGCACAAATCTTGACTGGCTTTCCTCATTGGATACAACCCTTTAGTTTCAAGCAACCAAGGGGGACACAGCAGGTTGTTAATGTAACTAGAGGACTGGATTTGCAAGTTGATGGGATAAAGATCAGAAGCTCATATGCTCATGCTTTTTATAATATGAAGCCTCAATTTATTATAAACTATTGTATCATATTTCTAGTAAGATTTTTAGTATATATTTTTTTCTTTCTAATTTTATTTTCTGTATAAGAAACTCCTGCCTGGCCCCCAATTATTTGTGACGTTATCATCAGGAAGCATTAACAGTAACACATGGGCAGTAATGAAGGCTAGTGAAAGTTAGGACCACCAAGAGTGAAAAAGTGTTGAATTACTTCTTATAAGAAGTCGAAATGAATTAGTTGCACTTTTAGCAGTTTTGAGAAACTGCTTGTTTGACTGCTTAAGTTTGTTCAATACTGAACTGCTTACACAAATTCTTAGCAGTTTTTTAACCAGTCTGTAAGCAGTTTTAAGGAATGCTAAGACTAAGACTGTTAAGAACTGCCTAAAAACTGCCAAAAAATTGCCAGACTGCCTAATAACTGTTTATAAACTGCTAAAATAAGCAGTTCACTTTGACTTGGGAGAGTATTCCATTCCGAGGTCTCTGCATGGTTTTATCCTTCATTTATAACCCCAACCGCATTTTTGTATCGAAAATTACCTTGATACATTTTAAGACTTTAGATGGGATACAAATTTCATTTTTTTCACAGGTCACGAGGTTTCAACTTAAAAAATAAAAATTCTCACTGTTAAGATATGTTGGAAATTTTAGCTTGATGTGTTGATAATTTGCCAAATTATTATGTAATAAAGGGGACTTTATATGATCACCCGGCGCTGTCGCTTTAGTTCAGTCTTCACAACAATTCTTTTTCAGCACATGCCCTTCGGGCATGTAGACCTATCATTTTTACCCAGCCCATTCAAATTTGTACATGTCCTACTCAAAATTCTTACATTTACCAGTATTGTGCAACAAAAAAAACCCATTAGGTATAAAGGTTTTATATTAATTTTTTCAGCGTCGTAAACCAACCATGGCCTGTGATTGCCATTTTCTAAAGCGTTTTTGTTCATAAATAACTTTTGAGTTGCATGCTGGTCATTTGTTGGCCGGTTTAGCTGAACTGAATTTCAGAAATGGGATCATGACTGTAGTGCCACAGTATGTGGCATGGATGAACATCTCGTAATTTAGCAAGCAACTTCGAGAAAACAAATAGGTTAAACTAAACACTTCAATGATTAGATTGACAATCATTTGACAGGTCGTATCGAGAATGTAGACAGGCAATCCATCGACATTACATATAGCAACGTTTAAGCGAATAATGGGGGTAGGACAGAGTAAATGGCAAGTAAAGATCGTACAATGAAAGAAGATTCACATATGCCCTCTTCGGACATGTAATTTGGCAATTTTTACAAGCCCGGCTGCAAATTTAACAGGTCCCTGGCATTGGACTCCCGGGTTATTTGGAAGACTGTTAGTTTAGTTTCATGAGGTCCGACAACATTGATTCTCAATGTCTGCTCCCTCTACCCCATACACTTATCTTGATAAAATTACATAAATTATATTATTAATTATATAAATTGATATAAATTATATAAACCGGTCTTGTTTATATAATTTTACAATGTCATAAACAGCTGCTTAAGTGCATATAATATTGTACTAAATGGATTTATATATAGGATTAGGGAAAGATCCTCACTTGATTATGGCAGCATATTTAGCCCGTAGGAGTTTATTATCTACCACACATGATCAATGTCACTTTTGGATGTGAATGACTTTTGACACCCTAACTTCAGTTCAAATCAACGTTAACTTTATGTGACGTCCCTCTGAATCTTTTTTGGCATGTAACTTGGGTAAAAACAATTAAGTACTCTTGATGCATTTGATTTCTCTTAGCCCGTTTAAACATATCCAAGGTCTGTACCAGTTTTTGCAGGGGCGAAACTATGTAGAAGTTGGAGAAACCCATCCCCTTTTTGACGTATTTGGTTTTCGAGGGGTGAAAATTTTCAATATTACACTCAACTACATGCAATATTTATTATATTATACTGAATGTTTTATACAAATACAAATAATAGTGAACCTTGAGCGCATAAATCTGTGCAGTCACTATTTTTTGGAATATCACCCGTCGTCAAGCAATGTTGACTGTTGTGACACTGGGCGTGGCTTCATTATTCAGCGGATAATAGTGCTTTTTAACAAATGTTTCTTGACGAATCAGATTAATTCATCTAATATACCTGAAAGTACAATATTAATTAATTGTCATCATTTTCCTATATTAGCATTTTTACTGGTAATGGTTTTGAAATGATAGGAACATGCACTGTTCAAAAAGTCTTAAAATTTTGTTTTGGCTCAATTTCTTTGTTAAATTACTGTGTTGAACTAAGGCAGGTCAATTAAAGTAACATGATCCTATAGATTCCATGTACATTTAGTACTGTAAAGTAGACAAATTTATTGTTCTCACAAGTAGTTCTCAAACATTGATTTAAGTTGGTCTCCTGAAGGATGTAATAATGCAATTGGTCTGCTTAAGGTATAGTGTATAATATAGACATGCATATTTATGTTCCCCAAACGAAGTTTGGGAACATATTGTTTTTACTCTGTTTCTTATTATTATTATTAAGGTCTTCCGTCTTCACGGAAGACCTTATAGTGATTCTACTGTTTCTTATTATTATTATTATTATTATTATTCTTTTTTTTGACAAAATTTTGTGCACGCGATTTCTCGAAAAGTATTCAGTCGTTTTCAATGAAACTTTCAGGAAAAATCAGTCATTGTATGAACTTTGTTCATCACAAGGAAAATTTGGAAAATTCCATTTTGGTTCCAAGTTACAGGCAATTTCCTGATTTTAAAATGAAATTTTGTCGCCCCTTTTTCTCAAGAATGGCTAAAGATATGAACTGGAGACTTATTGGAGAGCATAGAACGTGACTTCTCGATTTGCAGAATCGCCTTTTCGTTCGTCGTCGGCACTTCCGGTCGTTTACGGAAGTGATCAAAGAAATCGTAAAATTTCAACTTTCTTTTTTTAAATCAATACTTACATCACATTATTGCATCTCTTTTGTAGTTTCGAAATATGTTGGTCCCACCGGAAATAAAAACGTCAACTTCCGGTTATAAGAGAAAAACTACATAATTTGAGTATTTTTCTTTCCCATTAATATCCTTTGTAGATAAAGTATTTGAAATGAATTTTAAATATGTTATTTAGACTGCAAATATCTAGAGTATTGTCAAATATCTTTGTAAAATTCACTTCCGGTCGCGTGTTTTCCTGTCCTCAAATTGAGAAGTTGTCTGAGCAAGATCTCGGAAAGGGTGAGAGATTAAGACACCAAACTTATATGAGGAACAGACCTTAAGATGTAGGCAAAACCATTTGGGTTCAGAGCGTCAGCCGTCACTTCCGGTCGTAACAGGAAGTGATCAAAGAAATCGAAAATTTCAACTTTTCTTTTTTTAATTAAAAATTGCATCACTTTATTGCATCTTTTTCTCAGATTCGAAATATGTTGGTCCCACCGGAAATAAAAACGACAACTTCCGGTTATAAGAGAAAAACTACATAATTTGAGTATTTTTCTTTCCCATTAATATCCTTTGTAGATAAAGTATTTGAAATGAATTTTAAATATGTTATTTAGACTGCAAATATCTAGAGTAATGTCAAATATCTTTGTAAAATTCACTTCCGGTCGAGTGTTTTCCTGTCCTCAAAATGAGAAGTTGTCTGAGCAAGATCTCGGAGACGGTGAGAGATTAAGACACCAAACTTATTTGAGCAACAGACCTTAAGATGAAGGCAAAACCATTTGGGTTAAGAGCGTCAGCCGTCACTTCCGGTCGTAACAGGAAGTGATCAAAGAAATCGAAAATTTTAACTTTTCTTTTTTTAATTAAAATTTGCATCACTTTATTGCATCTTTTTCTCAGATTCGAAAGATGTTGGTCCCACCGGAAATAAAAACGTCAACTTCCGGTTTTAGGAGATAAACTACGTTATTTTTATATTTAACATTCTCATATATATTGCTTATCGATAAAGTACTTGAAATAATTTTATGTATGTTGTAGATACTGCAAATGTCTAGAGAAAAGTCAGAGATTTTTATAAAATTCACTTCTGGTCGCGTGTTTACCTGTCCTCAAAATTAGAATTTGTTCTAACAATATTGCTCGGCAACAATAAAGGACTGAAGTCTAAAACTTTCAGGACTGCTAGTCAGTCATCAGTTTATTTGAATCGTGAGAAAATCTTGTATCCCCGTTACTTCCGATCGTGACAGGAAGTGATGCAAAAAGGTGAATGGTTAATGGTTAGCACGTTGGATTTTCACGCTGACGACCAGGGTTAAATCTCCAGGATGTCTGAATTTCTTTTATCACTTTTTAAGCTTGAATTTTCGTTTTTATTTTCAGAATCGGACGGAAGACCTCTCATTGCTCGCAATGAGTTTCTAGTTATTATTATTATTATTTTTCTTCCTGGGTACTTTTTTGTCCGTGAGTGATCTCCGAAACTACACATCCGATTGAGGTGAAACCTTTTTAGGGTTACTAGGCATGTTATGTAGATTTGCGGAACGAAGGTCATTTTGCGCGCACGCGCATGCACGTGCGTGCGCGTGCAATGCGTAAAATGACCAATATACTTGAAATAGCTGTAACTTTTATATTTTTTGATGAAATGCTTTGATACTCAGAATATAAGGATATATTAAAAGTATGAACAAGATGACATGGTCAACATGCACATGCATGCACGTGCGCGCACGCGCAAAGCGTAAAATGACCAATTTACTTGATATAGTTGTAACTTTGAAACTTTTTGATGAAATGCTTTGATACTCAAAATATTTATATGTATTTAAAGTGTAGACAAGGCGACATGATCATCATGCACATGCATGCATATGCATGCACGTGCGCGCGCGTGCAATGTGTTAAATGACCAATTTACTTAATATAGCCGTACTTTTTATATTTTTTGATGAAAAGCTTTGATATTAAAAATATACAGATATATTAAAAGTGTAGACAAGATGATGTGGCCATCATGCACATGCATGCACATGCGCGCGCGTGCAATGTGTTTAATGACCAATATACTTAATATAGCCGAAACTTTT